>NC_045960.1:50704355-50734355 GCF_010909765.2 Amblyraja radiata | reverse complement strand
AACTCGGAGGGAGTATCTGTGGAGGAGTTGCAGGGCCGGCCTTAGGAGGTGCGGGGCCCAATTGGGAACAATTTTGGTGAGCCCCAGGTTTCCAGCCAAGGTCTGTAAATTCATAGAAATATAATTAAAGTCTATTATAGACTTTATATCTCTATGGTAGAATGGAAAGTAATCAAAATGTGTGCTTAAAAAGTGCATGCGACAATGGACCAAAGATTCAGATTCAGATTCAGATTCAACTTTAATTGTCATTGTCAGTGTACAGTACAGACACAACGAAATGCAGTTAGCATCTCCGTGGAAGAGCGACATAGAATATAATTTCAATAAACAGATCTAAGCACATTTTAATATAAAATTGCATACATGTAAGCCTACAAGTAATAAACAAAATGTGTAGATCACCTCTGAAAAGTACATAGTTACAATACCACTTGTTTTAGTGACTGTGAAATGAAAAAAAAAGTAAGTTAATTAAATAGATCCTGGAAAACCAATAACCATTGGTGAAAAACCAGTCCAGGCATTACATTTTGGGCTTCAGCCCCATCTACCCTTTGGGCTTCTACCCCATCCTAACTTAGTTGTGTGTGTTAGTTGGCTGTGCGTGATGTGTGTGTGTTAGTTGTCTGTGCGTTATGTGTGTGTGGGAGGGAAGGAGAGAAGGGAGGGAAGGAGAGAAGGGAGGGAGGGAGGGAGGGAGGGAGGGAGGGAGAGAAGGGAGGAAGGACAGAAGGGAGGGAGGGAAGTAGAGAAAGGAGGAAGGAGAGAAAGAAGGGATGGAGCGAATGAGAAGGGAAAAGAGAGAGGAAGGAGGGAGGGAAGGAGAGAAGGGAGGGAGGGAAGAAGGGAAGGAGAGAAGGAAGGGAGAGGGCCGGTGGCGGGAGTGGATGCCGGGGTCTGGGCGGATGGGTGGGAGCTGAGGCCGAGGTTTGTAAACGTTGCTCCAACCCTCCGGCCTGACCCTCCGTATATTGTTCACTGCGTCTCCCCGGGGAGAGAGAGGGGTGGAGCCGGGGCTGTGTGCATGAAGCACGGCGACTAGAGGGGTGGGGGCGCTGCCGTGAGCAAATGACCCACCTCCTCCTCTTCCCCTTCTCCATTCCCCCTAACACCCCCCTACCCGTCTACCCCTTTCTTCCCCCTCCACCCCTCTACTCTCTCTCTGCCCCTCTCTCCCCCCTCCACCCGGGGTAGATCTACCCGAGCCGAGAGTAGATTACTCTGGCGCGGGGCCCCCTTACTCGCGGGGCCTAATTGGGAGCAATCAGTCCAATCAGCTTATAGCCGGCCCTGAGGAGTTGGATATGTGATGTTTCAGGTCAGGAGCCATCTTCAGACTGAGTCAGGATCGAACCAGGTCTCTGGCGCTGTAAGGCAGCAACTCCACTGCTGCACCAAAGATATTAAAAATATTCCATTCTGCCTTATCTAAGCGACAGGTTTGAAGAGGACACCCTCTAAAATCTGGAATTATCTTTCGTTGCCTTAATACTGATAAATGCCAGGAGCATTGACATTCAAAAGCATTGATGTCAGAGAAGCCAAGGATCTGCAATACTCTTTTCACTAACTTCATTTTAACATGACAGGTGATGTAATATGTCAAATGTCTACTATCCCACCTGGCAGGAACTCTGAAAGTGGGAATGAAGACTGCAGAGATATTAAACTCTCAGACTCCCAGTTTCTAGCTGACGTTGCTTCAGAATGAGGGAAATCAGTGGTTAAAAAACAATGAACTGAGCCATTTGATTGTGCAAGACATTGTTATTGCTAAATAGTACGTGAATTTAGGAGATGAGTAAACATACTATTTTGTATAGCCCAAATTCATCACTGACAAAACAATCAAGAGAGTATTTCTTCTGGCCTGAAAAAATCAACAGTTGTTTTTTCAATGAGTATTCTGAGAAACAGTTTCCCAACTGGGATTATAAAGTCAGAAAATTACCATAGCTGACTTCTATCCTACTTTGCTTGGCTTCAAATGTCTTTGTCATAATGTTGCTGTAAGCATTTGATATTTTACTAATTTTCAGCATGCTTCTGTGTTAATTAGAGAACAATAACCGAAAAGCCTAATAGTGTGCAGATGATGGTGTGCTTATTATATTTATTATTTACTTTATGCAAACTAGGAATTTAATTGCACCCTAGTGTATATGGCATGGCAGAAAATGAAGATAATTTTAACATAATGCACTAAACAGGAACCCACAGGATAAATTGAAATGCTGATTTACAGCTGCCCAATATTACTGTCCATTAACCTTGATGATTATTGTCAGCATAAAATTGAGTATTTTCTTTTATTTTAAATATAATCAATGTAGTATGTTATTTTTTTCTGTGAATTTAACCCATATAAGTTTGACTTAATTTGGCTATTTATGATCAATGCCCAATTTGCTTCAATTTATCAACCCAATTGATGAACAGAGCATCATGTTTCCTACTGCTTCCTTCATCAGCATAAGATGTACTCAGTGACCATTACTCTCCTGTAATTTGAAGGCCAGCAGTGTTTGTCTATTCTGGGACAAGAAAGTTCAAACTTTTTCAAGGTATTGAAATGTTTTTTCCGTCTGCAAAGGAAATAATTAATCACGTGGTTTTGTTATCAATGAAAGCCCCACATGCCATGCATCACAATTAACATGCAAGTTTTGTCTTATCCCATTGCTATGTATTATTCATAGGGGAGACAAAGACCTGTTGCCAAGATGAAAGTTAAATGGTTCCAATAATGTAGATTTATTTGCGCTTCCCATCAGGAATGTCTTCCTCTTGCATAACTGTACTGCTGTGCAGTTCACCAATACTAATGTTTATTGACTTTTCTCGAAACTAAAGCGATTGGGAACCTGGGGAAGGGGACATTTAGTTGGCATGGATTGTTCATTGAATCCAAAATTTCATTCTACATTGAATTTAAAAGATTTTGAGGAAAGGAATAATGTACAAATTCACATTTGTATGTAGCCACCTTTTAAAATAAATGCTTTTTTTTTACTGTTTCTTGTACGCAGCAGGCATTTAAGATCGTCGTAGGGGTTGACATTCTGGTCTTGTACTATGTGTTGAGAGTGCTGATGTGAGGTGAGTGTATTAACATCAGATTTCTTTCTCCTCCCCACTCTCCTCGAAGGATTTTTTTCAGTTCCAGTAAACTTCTTCTTCTTATCGAGTCCACACACAAGATTAGAAGTTGTTCAGCCAGAGTTGACCACACTTCTCGGCATCTGCATACAATGGTGTCTGTCTTGTTGTTTCTTGTGCTTCTTGTGCTTCTTGTGCTTCTTGTGCGAGGTGCTGGAAAGATTGGTGGAAACAGGGCCGTGACGTGAACGCTCTTTCCTTGACCCCAGTTCCAGTAAACTAGGAAAGCATGAGGCATAAGTTAGCTTTGGTTAATTGTAAAACAACATTGAGCAACATACGAGATTGATCCGTGGGATGGCGGGACTGTCATATGAGGAAAGATTGAAAAGACTAGGCTTGTATTCACTGGAGTTTAGAAGGATGAGGAGGGATCTTATAGAAACATATAAAATTATAAAAGGACTGGACAAGCTAGATGCAGGAACAATGTTCCCAATGCTGGGCTAGTCCAGAACCAGGGCCACATTCTTAGAATAAAGGGGAGGTCATTTAAGACTGAGGTGAGAAAAAACATTTTCACCCAGAGAGTTGTGAATTTATAGAATTCCCTGCCACAGAGGGCAGTGGAGGCCAAATCACTGGATGGATTTAAGAGAGAGTTAGATATAGCTCTAGGGGCTAGTGAAGTCAAGGGATATGGGGAGAAGGCAGGCACGGTGTATTGATGGGGGACGATCAGCCATGATCACAATGAATGGCGGTGCTGGCTCGAAGGGCCGAATGGCCTCCTCCTGCACCTATTTTCTATGTTTCTATGTTTCTATGTAACATTAAATATATGACAGTATAGCGGGGACTCGCAGGAGTCCAGCCAAGAATCAGTTGGAACACGAGGTTGTGTGAACGAAAGGCACTTATTATTATTACAGTGCTGCTGCCTACTCCTCAAATGGGCACGGGCGTTGCCCGAACTTAAATACCCACATGGGTCAACCCCGTGACCTGCGCCTCCCACACCGAGACACCTAACTCCACCCTCCAGAGCCGATGGTTTGCTCTGCCCGTGGTCCACCACCAGGTGCCACCACAGTAACCCCCCCAGAACCAGAGGCATCGAAACGGATGGGATGCCGAACGAGGCGGCCAGATCACGCCGGCGTCACCAGTACAGCGGGGACTCCCAGGAGTCCAGCCAAGAATCGGTCGGAACACAAAATTGTGTGAACGAAACATATTTATTATTATTGCTACAGTGCTGCTGCCTACTCCTCAAATGGGCGCAGGCGTTGCCCGCCCTTAAATACTCCCATGGGTCAACCCCGTGACCTGCGCCTCCCACACCGAGACACCTAACTCCACCCTCCAGAGCCGATGGTTCGCTCTGCCCGTGGTCTACCACCAGGTGCCGCCAAAACAGTAAATAGATGCACCTTTAAGTAAAAAAAAACATGCAATGTAGTCCAACAAACAATTTACTAGGATGAGCTCTGCAGATTGAACCGCATCTGTTTGGAATTGAGTGATCGACATTTTGGGTCAAACACCTGCATCCTTCCATCCACAGTGATTGCTTGACCCATTGTGTTCCTCCAGCAGTTTGCTTGTTACTCCAGATTCCAACAACTGCTGTTTCTTATGTCTCTGAGAAAAGTATACCAGCTGTGGCTATCATCGGAAGTTGGATGTAGTATTAGATTGAAGTAAAAGGATTGTAAAAGTGACCGTCTGGGAGAAGTTCAGTCCAACAAAGGAGAACAGAGGTATTAATGAGGAAAGACCAAGTAGGATCTAAGGTTAGACTGGCATGAAATAGAGATAAACTAAAAGAGCTTCTAAAGGTGTTTAAAAAATGAATGATTATCAAAAGTTAATGCAGATTGCTCACTGAGTGGAAAGAATGAAATTACATTGGAGATAAGGACATACCGGATAAATCACACAAATGGTTTGCTTCTATCTTCATTGAAGAAGATACAAAAATCTTTCTGGGAGTTGCAAAATTTTACAGGTATGAAGTAAGTGGTGAGTGCAAAGAAATAAACTATTAAAGCATTAGTACTAGAGAAATTAATGGTACTGGAAAATGGAAAATCCCCAGGATGTGATGGCTTGACCTTACAGTAATGAAGAAGATAGCTATGGAAAAAGTGGATAAACTCATTAACATCTTTCAACAAATTCTAGAATATTTCCCAGGGGTTGGAAAGCAACAGGTATAACTCCCCTATTTAAGAAAACAAAGAAAAATAATACAGGGAAACATAGAGCAATTAGCCTGGCATCTGTAATAAGCAAAATGCTGCAATCTATTATTAAGGAAGTGGTAATAGCACAAGAAAATTATAATATGACTAGGCAGTTTCAACATGGATTTGTATTGTATATGACAACTATATTACCCTTTGGCTCACAATGTTTATGTCGAACACGATGCCAAGACCAATTCTTATCTGCCTGCACATAACCCATACCTTTCCATTCCTTGCATATTCAAGCACCTATCCGAATGCCTCTTAAATACCACTATCAACCATGTTCCAGAAAAAAAACAATCCAAGTCTGTCCAGCCTCTACCTGTAGCTAAAACCCAGGGGGGGGGGGGGCTTAACCAAATTTAAACTCCAAATGCAGCTTAACCAAAGCCCCATAAAACTAGATTATGATTTCCTGACTTGTTTTCAATGTTCCAATTAATTCCTGAAATATCTTTTGATGAAGGGATCTTGTATAATATATTCAAGTTGGCTGATGATCCAGAGCTAGATGGTAGTATGGGCTGTGAGGAGGATACAGACAAATATCTGAGAGATAAGGATAGACAAAATGAATGGACAAGGAGCTGGAAGTTGGATTGTAATATCTGGCAATGTTATGCCCTTTGCTCTCATCTTGGTGATGGTGATGGTATGCAGAGCTACTCACAGCAAATGCTGCCAAAAACCTATTCAAGCCCAATGGATATGACATAGATATCAGGATCTGCATATCTTTATTGGTCAGCACATTGCGTATAAGAGTCAGAAAGTCACATGGAAGCTTTATAAAACTTTGATTAGGCTGCATTTGGAGCATTACGTGCAGTTCTGATTGCCCCATTATAGGAAGGAAGGGAAGGTTTTGGGGATGATGCAGGAAAGACTTACCAGAATGCTGCTATGATTAGGGGATATCAGCTATAAAGAGAGGTTTGAATAATTTTATTTGATGCCTTAGAGGTTGTGGGGGTTGGTGGGAGACTTGATAGAAGTGTATACGCTTGTGAGATAATTGTGAGATATTTATGAAAGGCATAGTTGTTATGTGATGGCAAATGTTTAAAGGTGATTTGCAGAGCAAGTATTTTACACAGGTATTGGTAGGTGCTTGTAGCACACCGCCAGGGATGGTGGTGGAACCAGATGTGAAAGTGGTATTTCAGAGACTTCTAGATAGACATATGAATATGCAGGAAATGGTGGAATATCACTCGCCTGCAGACAGATGAGATTAGTTTAGTTTGGCGTCATATTGGGCCATTTCGATGTTGAGCTGTTCTTTGATCCTCATTCTTCAAAGTAGAGCACATTGGTGCTCCTTGAGGTGTAAACAATTAACTGCTGACTGACCTTGAAAATGAGTAGAAAAAGTCAGCGAAGGTTTGAACTGTAAAATGACATGGGTTAATTGACCTATTATTGGTGGTTCTGTGGTTGACGAATAAGTGATTCAGAGTATGGAATAATTGAAAGAGACAAATTGCATCTTTGTTAGCACTTTGAAAGAAATATATAATTAATCTGGCACTTACCTCAGAATCTGCAAATTTCCTTTAAAAAAGATAATATTAAATCTGTTTCCACTTTCAGACAAAGCATTCCAAATCATAATTCTCAGTTGTAACAAAATGTTCTTCTCATCTTCTTTTTGGCTCAAATTTGAGACAGCAGAATTTTCACAGCAGTACCTGAGTAGCAAGGTTTCTCTTTTCCCGTATTTTGAAATTCATGTCTAAATTTCCAACAAGCACTACCAGCAAATTTGCTTCCTCGTCTGGATATTTTTAATGGAATTACATTCTGGTAGCTCCGAGATACCTAGCTTTATTCGTCTTATTTACTTAGTGTTTATATGAACTGGCATGGTAACAGAATAACACAATTTCCCAGTTCCACTAGTCTGATTTAATTTGGCAGAACATTACTTACAATGAGCAATGCATTCCTTGACATGGAGCAACAAAATGGTGACCCTTGAATCCAAAGTATACTGGAGGTATATCGTCAAAAGAAGCTTGTAAAGAAACTTTAGAAATCAAAGAGTTCATTTATTTTCTTTGCAGTCTCATTATGGGTTCCTCTGCAAGACAACATTTATCTCAGTAGCAGAAAGCTGGTTCCCATTATTTTGTATTATCACTTATAGTTTAGCTATACGCAGTTGCCATGAATGATGGAACTTATCAGACAAGGAAAATTCCGTCATGTTAACAAAGTTCAAAAGAGATTTTCCTCTCTCAATCATCGATGCTATCATTATAAAACTATACTTTAAGTAATCTTAATGCATTCAGTTAGATATGAGAGCGGCATGGAAAATGCTATGGTAAATTAAACAGTAATAGGTACCATTTGTGATAACTGCACAAAATTGATTGTTCTTTCTTTTCTTGACCAGCTTTAAGCATTTTTAGTTTGTTTGAAATACCATGCTCAATTGCACAAATGAGAGACTGACTCAGGAAGGAGCCGCCACTAAACGTAAAAAAATGAAAGCATTTATCAACCAAAGTATATTGCAATATGACAATAGTGAATCAATATTAACCATGCCTATTATATTGTTTTGGTCTATTTTTACTGACTGACACAATCTTTGTTTGGATTTAATACTGAAATTTTTATCCACACAGACATTTACCGTGCCATTTACTGGCAATTCATGCAGAAAAAAGCCTTCACAATACTTGCATTGCTATTGGTATTGGGTTATTATTGTCATGTGTTTCAAAGTAGAGTGAAAAGCTTCCACCTAATTACATCAGATTATACTATACTTGAGTATAATGGATGCCCTTGCTTTTCTGCAATGGTGAAGCGAGGGTGGGGGGGGGGGGGGGGGGAGGGGGGGGGGGTGCGGGGGTGCTGATAGAGAAAGTCTCATTCATAAGGTTTGAATGACACCGTTGGTAGAGCCATAACCTCACAGTGCAAGAGATCGATCTAGGTTCAATCATGTGATCATGTTAGTGAGTGAAGGGCCTGTTTCACTGGATATCACTATTATTTATGACTTTACATCTGGAGCATTGAACCCCCTCACACATGTCCCGATAAAGGAATCTTTCCCCCTTTCTGCTTTCCAAATCGTACCATTCAACAGTAGCATTCCCACCACCCCCTTTACTCTTCCCATCCCCCACCAACTACCCTTTCATGATATCCCCAGCCATATTCTATAATTAATTGATCTAACCCATCCCCTTTCTCCCCTCCAAATTCCAAGCCACTAACTACCTCCCCAACAGACTTTTTGAGAGGTATATAGATATATAGGGATATGGATTACGTGAGGCATATAAGAGTTGTTCTTGGCACTATGTTTGATATTGACATTGTGGGCCGAAGGACCCATTCTTGTACTGTAGTGTACTATGTTCAAATTACATTAAATCTTATTTATTGTCCCCTCAGAGCAATCCAGATATTTGAATTAATAATCCATACGATTATCCAAACTATGTTTTGGAAAGTCAATAATGATGCTTTTTCACATGTAATTTCACATCTTCTATCTTTTGTTCTGTGGTCTTGATTTATGATTAACCTAATTTTTTAGGTCCATCTTTTCCTTGTGTGATGCTAATATTTTACACTATGTATGTGACTAGGACACATATTTCCACTCTCTGCCTGTTCCATGTTTTTACAGTTGAGTTTATGAGTAAGCAAATATACTCTTTGATTGTTTTGTTTAGTTTAGTTCAGAGATACGGCATGGAAACAGGCCCTTCGACCTGTCGAGTCTGCACCGACCAGCGATCCCCGTACATTAACACTACCCTACAAACACTTCGGACAATTTTACATTTATATATTTAACCAATTAACCTACAACCTGTACATCTTTGGATTGTGGGTGGAAACCAAAGTTCTTCGAGAAAACCCATGCAGGTTACGGGGAGGACGTACAGACTCCATTTAGACAAGCACCCGTAGTGAGGATCGAACCCGGGTATCTGGTGCTGTAGGGCAGTAGCTCTACCGCTACGCCACCTTGCCCCCCATGGATTGTCTTCTATAGGTTTCTGATATTAAAGGGAAGCATAAAATGAACAAGTGCCATGTGCTGTGTTGAGTAAGAGGTTCTGCAACCAGCCATTTAATGCTACGATGCACCTCATGATTTTGGTTTAATTAGGTGCTCTCAATTTAGTTAAGTTCTGTATTGTTATTTATTCTTGTAGATATGTTGTATACTGCTACTACTTACTTACCCTGAGTGTCAGAAGAATATTGAAAGCAGTTCCTTCACATGAGCAATCCATAAGAAACTATATGGTGTGGCTCATTGTAAATATATTAATGATTTATTGGTTGTTTTATTATACAATAAATCATGCCAATTAAAATATATATTAAAGGTACAGGTTTGGTATCAATATTAATGGGTAGAAATGTGGTTGTAACCAAAGGTACTTTATCAGCGGGAGTATGATTTGATTAATTCTTTGATGCTTTGGGTTTGTTTAGCAGTGTGTTCTGGAGTGCTGGCACATTATGGACTTCTGCTTAAACTATGGCCTGGCCCACCAAAAGGGTGGAGTGCTTTCAAAAATATCCTTTAAATAGGGGAAGCAAATAGCAGTTCCAATTTTTGGCATTTTTCTGACTTGCAAGGAAAGTTTGTGCAAACACATTTTTTGTTTAAAGATTGAAACAGGCCCAAGTGAGTCAATTGCTTGTCAAGAACAACTATATGTTAGACTTAAGCCCAATATTTTTCTTCTGAATGTGCCAATTTGCTTTTTTTACAATTTCCAGAAATATACGTTCATGACTGATTCACAGTTGTGACATTTGTGGCATCATGCATTATTTTAAATTGATTAATTCTGCAAGGATGTTAAAACAAGAACAATATCAAAGAAATTAAATAAAAAGCTTAAAATAATCATGATTCCTTTTACATATAACTCAATTTGTGATTTTCTTTGGTCAACAGCAAATATTGCCAGATTTTGGCAATCACAACCCTACTTACTTCTTGAGTATCCATGGAATAATAAATCAAATCATACTCCTGCTGATAAAGTACTTTTGGTTACAACCACACTTCCAGCTATGGGTGTGCAAGACCTGGAGCCCCCAACATTGTGACCCAACTCCCAAACCCCATCGGACATGCACACTATCTCCTGGAGCAGCAAATTCCACTCACTGATTCCCACTAGAAGCAGCCACTTACTCAGGAAATGTGGGAATGGAGCTGGTCTGCAGGTCAGACTGAAACAACATGGCTTCAAGTCCCCCCAGCAAACTCCTGACAAACATTCAAGCTAATAAAAACACAATGGATGGACTCAAAGCTAGACTCACCTACCTCGGGGAACTGAAAGACTGCTATGTAATCATCTTCAGAGACATGGCTCATTGGTTCTTCTCCTTCAACTGCGAGCATCTCAATTCATCGGATGCTCAGGCAAAGTAAGAGGTGGAGAGATTTGCTTCTTAATCAACACCTCATGGTGGTTTCGGCAAATTCTTGATCCCGGACCTGGAATATTGAACGGTGAATGCCATTCCTGCACCTATTCACTTCAGCTATTCTAACAGCAGCTTACATCCTACCCCCTGCCAATGTTAAACTTGTATGATTAAGTATTTGAGTTAATGAACTGCTCCATATTCACGACCTCCATAGGTAGCCAACGTAAATGAGAATGCCACTGCTATCACAGAGTTCATCAGTAAGTGTGCGGAGGATTGCAAGTCAAGGAAGACAATGCATATGTCCCCAAACAGGACACCATGGATGAACGGTAGTGAGTCCAAGCCTGTAGGGACACTGACCAGCACCAGAAATCAATGTACCACCTTTTCAAAGCTATCTCTGAACATATGATACTAATAATAAACCAATGCAAACACCAAGACAGAATTGCCAACCAAGCTGGAGTCCAAGAATAACCACACAGACAACCATCAATTGTGGCAAGGCATGCATGCTACAACGGGCTTCAAAGTGAAGTTGGGTAGTATTGCTGGCAACAATGTGTTCCTCCCAGACAAGTTCAATGCATTCTATGCTTATTTTGAACAGAAAGATAGTGAAATTATATCACTGGTCCAACAGTTTTTGGAGCACCCTTAGCCACGTCACTAGAGATACAGCATTGAAACAGGCCTTTCAGCCCACCGAGTCCCGGCTGACTAGCAATTCTCGTTCGCTAGCGATATCCTGCATATTAAGAACAATTTACAATTTTTACTGAAGCCAATTAACCTACAAACCTGTACAACTTTGGAATGTGGGAGGAAACTGGTGCACCTGGAGAAAGCCCACTTGGTCACGGGGGAGAAAGTACAAACTCCTTACAGACAGCACCCGTAGTCAGGATTGAACCCAGATGTATGGTGCTGTAAGGCAGCAAATCTACCGCTGTGCCACCATGCCACCTGAATCAGGTGGCATGGTGGATCAGCCTTCCGAAGATTGAGCCTGTGGAAAGCAACTGGCCTCAATAGACAATAGATAATAGATAATAGACAATAGGTGCAGGAGTAGGCCATTTGGCCCTTCGAGCCAGCACCGCCAGTCAATGTGATCATGGCTGATCAACCCCAATCAGTACCCCGTTCCTGCCTTCTCCCCATATCCCCTGACCACTATTTTTAAGAGCCCTATCTAGCTCTCTCTTGAAAGCATCCAGAGAACCTGCCTCCACCATCCCCTGAGGCACAGAATTCCACAGACTCACCACTCTCTGTGAGAAAAAGTGTTTCCTCATCTCTGTTCTAAATGGCTTATTCCTTATTCTTCAACTGTGTCCCCTGGTTCTGGACTTCCCCAACATCGGGAACATGTTTCCTGCCTCTAGTGTGTCCAAGCCCTTAACAATCTTATATGTTTCAATGAGATCCCCTCTCACCCTTCTAAACTCCAGAGTGTACAAGCCCAGCTGCTCCATTCTCTCAGCATATGACAGTCCCGCCATCCCGGGAATTAACCTTGTAAATCTAGGCTGCACTCCCTCAATAGCAAGAATGTCCTTCCTCAAATTAGGGGACCAAAACTGCACACAATACTCCAGGTGTGGTCTCACTAGGGCTCTGTACAACTGCAGAAGGACCTCTTTGCTCCTATATTCGATTCCTCTCGTTGTAAAGGCCAACATGCCATTCGCTTTCTTCACTGCCTGCTGTACCTGCATGCTTACTTTCATAGACTGATGTACAAGGACCCCCAGATCCCGTTGTACTTCCCCTTTTCCCAACTTGACGCCATTTAGATAGTAATCTGCCTTCCTGTTTGTGCTAGCAAAGTGGATAACCTCACATTTATCCGCATTAAACTGCATCGGCCATGCATCTGCCCACTACCGCAACCTGTCCAAGTCACCCTGCATTCCTATAGCATCCTCCTCACAGTTCACACTGCCACCCAGCTTTGTGTCATCTGCAAATTTGCTAATGTTACTTTGAATCCCTTCATCCAAATCATTGATGTATATTGTAAATAGCTGCGGTCCCAGCACCGAGCCTTGCGGTACCCCACTAGTCACTGCCTGCCATTCTGAAAGGGACCCGTTAATCCCTACTCTTTGTTTCCTGTCTGCCTGACCTGTAATATTTTTGTAATATTGACCTCCAGGACCTTGTTTTTTTGCTCAATTAATTAATCGCCTTCTTCATTCTGAAGAAGGGTCCCAGCCTAAAACATTGCTAACCCATGTTCTTCAGAGATGCTGCCTAACCCACTGGGTTACTCCTGCGATTTGTGTATTTTAAAAAAAAATGCCAATTCTTCTTAGCTACATGGTAATTTTTTTATGCATTTAAGAAAAGTTCATATCATTGAACATATGCGATCTTTTGTTATTTCTGTCAAGTGCATATAAATTGCGTGAATGTTATCTAAAATGACATTATTTTATTATAACATTTCTGTTTAAGAAACTTATTTCCCCTTTTAGTGACATCTTAAAGTATAATGCTAAACTTAAAAAAAATATTTAGTAATATTTTTGTACTTAGTCTTTACTAAGCTTTAATTAGATTTACTTAGTTATTCTTCGTCTTATCGAGTCCACACACAAGATTAGAAGTTGTTCAGCCAGAGCTGAACACACTTCTCAGCATCTGCATACAATGGTGTCTGTCTTGTCGCTTCTTGTGCTTCTTGTGCGTGGTGGTGGAAAGATTGGTGGAAACAGGGCCGCGACGTGAACGCTCTTTCCTTGACCCCACTTAGTTATTACAAAACTATTACTTAGATATTACTAATTAATTATTAATTAAATATTTACTAATTAATTTAATTACATATTTTTGTATAGTAAGCAGATCAACTTTAATAATGTGCATGCAATGGTGATGAAGGTAAGGCCTATAGAAATTAACAACTCATTTACTTCATTGTGTCTTTGTTTTAGATAGTACATAATTGAAATATTCCACTATTCCGTTCTTACCTTTTTATCACTGCATTAAATGCCTATCCAGTTCTCTCCTGGAAAATGTAAAGGTTTTTGTCTCAATATTCCAGGGCGTCAGAGTCTTTGAACATTGAACATTTTCTTCCATCATCTCTTAGTTCACAATCTTCCCACTGGATTAATGTGCATGAACATGATCATAATATTCACAATATATAGTTATTAACTTTAACACCATTCATATATCTACACTGAACAAATTGCAATATCTAACAGAGGTCCATGTGTAAAATGTTGCTTTATTACTACAAGAATATAAAACCTGTGTAACAGGCTAAATCTTGACAAATGCCTACCATGTGGTTTTAGTTTATGCCAGCATTGTGGAGAAATGGTTCCATGGAACTAGATAAGAGGTTTATTGGAGTATCAATCTGGAAGATGCACATGGAAAATATTATAGGAAAGATGTTTTTTTTCTTTGAAAATCAACTTTTCCTTGATATTCAAAAATATACTAGGAGCAGAAATTAGTTTCAGATAACTAATAAATGGTGCATGAAATGCACGAAGTACGTGTGTGCGTGATTGTGTGCAAGTGCGTGAGTGTTTGTATATGTGCATGTGTTTGTCTATCTATCTATCTGCCTCTGCAAAGGAGGACATTTGTATTTGTTTCCAAACACATTGTAGCTGACCACATAGATGTGCTGGGTTTAATAGTTGAACAACAACTGGATTGAAATCTTCATGAATTTACTGCAGCTATTTGGCTCAATTTTGACCACAAAGTTTGTAGTACAAATGTATTTTTCAGCATCGCGAAGTTCTCTGTGTGGCATAAATACGTTATTCTTTCAATTGATACCCATTATTTCCAATAGGTTAATTAATGCTGTGTCCCAGATGTTTAACAGATACAACGTATATTAATTTATCGTGAAAATAAAAACAAGTAAAATTTTATACAAATTATTAACCAAATTATCATACGATTACACTTAGTGCAGAACAAAATCTACCACAGACACAGACTGTTAATTAAACTTTATTCTCACTAAGCTAAAATATCATGCAAGAAATATTGAAAGTGATTAGGTTAATGTTGTGTTGCATTTTAAACCAAGAAAAAACAAATTACAGAAAGCTTCAAATTAATCAATGTTTGACAAAAAGTGAATTATTTGAGAAGTTAAATAAAAACTTTTTTGTCAAAGTTTAATAGATAGAGGTTGGGAAGCAGTGAAGAATTATTTACGGTCGAAAGCAGTTATATGATCAAAAAGACAGTGAGATCCCTGATGAAGTTCAGAAGCAATGTTGCATTGAAAGGCTTAACAGCAATTTGAAGGGCGATAAAATGGTTTTGGATAGTCAAGCTATTGTCAATCAGCAGCTGAAAAGTAAATGTTTAAATCTATAGTGCAAGCTTGCGGTTGAAAATTTGTAAAAGTTCACTCATAGTAACTTTGCTTGTTAGTTGCGTGTAGATATCAATCAATTGACTTTCCTCCTTGCAGCTGTTGCACCATTTATGGGTTTGTCTCAAACAGCGCCTCTATTCTCATTTGTCGATTTCAATGATTCTTTTATAATAATGTGTCCACAGATGTTTATCCAGGCATTTGAAGATGTTACTTCAGAAGTCCATAAATGGAGATGTTTGTGAAGCTGTATTTGGAGACAGGCTTTAGAGACTGGCGCGTACATCAAAGGATCAGATTCATGCAGCATACAAACACAACCTTTGGACACCGTTTCTATGCTGGTGATCAATTTACCATCAACGTTAATCCCATTCTCCAGTACTCAAGTCATGTTTCAAATGCTCATCAAAATAAACAAAAGATCACACCCATTCAAACAGTGTTTTCCAAATGTCAATCAACCTCTGAGGGACAACAATTCTTCCTCAAAGCACCTTGTAATTGCTTATCTCTTACTGAAACATATTTTTGTACATCTCCATCAGATTCCCTTCCAAGTACTTCCCTCATTGACAATTTTTAAACAAAAGTCAGATACCATCTCCCATAAAGATTCCTCTTCTTTGCTCCAAGGAAAACCAACCCAGCCTATCCAGAGTCTCTTCATAACTGGAACATTCCATCCCAGGCAACTTTATGAACTTCTTCTTGAAGAATCTTTTCATGAGTACTGTATATCTTCTTAATTACTTTATCTCAAGGTCCATCTGTTCCTCACTACCACCAAGGATCCTACCATTTATAGACGATAGACAATAGACAGTAGGTGCAGGTGTAGGCCATCCGGCCCTTCATGCCAGCACCGCCATTCAATGTGATCATGGCTGATCATCCACAATCGCTCCATTCTCTCAGCATATGACAGTCCCGCAATCCCAGGAATGAACCTTGTGAACCTATGTTGCACTCCCTCAATAGCAAGGATGTCCATCCTCAAATTTGGAGACCAAAACTGCACACAATACTCCAGATGTGGTATTACTAGGGCCCTGTAAAAACTGCAGAAGGGCCTATACTCAACTTCTCTTGTTATGACTGCATTTCGTTGTCTCTGTACTGTACACTGCACAATGACAATAACGTTGAATCTGAATCTGTGATGGCCAACATGTTATTCACTGTCTTCACTGCCTGCTGTACCTGCATGCTTACTTTCATTGACTGATGAACAAGGACCCCCAGATCCCGTTGTACTTCCCCTTTTCCCAACTTGACACCATTTAGATAATAATCTTCCTTCCTGTTTTTGGTACCAAAGTGGATAACCTCACATTTATCCCCATTAAACTGCATCTGCCATCTCACCCAACCTGTCCAAGTCACCCTGCATTCTCATAGCATCCTCCTCACAGTTCACAGTGCCACTCAGCTTTGTGTCATCCACAAATTTGCTAATGTTACTTGTAATCTCTTCATCTAAATCATTAATATATATTGTAAATAGCTGCGGCCCCAGCGAGCCTTGTGGCACCCCACTAGTCACTGCCTGCCATTCTGAAAGGGACCCGTTAATTATTTATTGTGAATGTGTTATTTTTATTCATCCTTCCAAAATGTATCACTTGCCATTTGTCAGTATTGAATTTCATCTGTCATTTCTCTGTACATTTGTCAATGTGTCAATATTGTTTTGCAGCTGAACAGTACTCTGCTCAGTATCAGCCATGCCACAAATTTCCTTGTCACCTGCAGACCTACTATTCATACCTTCTACATTCACATCAACGTGGTTACCGTACATAACCCCAGCACCGATCCCCATAGTTTATCACTACTTCTAGGTTTATAATCACACAAACGATGTCAGGCATCAACCTCTGCCTCCTATCATCAAGCCAGTTACAGATTCAACTTGCCAAATTACCCTGGATCCCAAGGAGACTTCCCTTTGGTTCATACTTCCATTTCAGACTTAGCCAAAACCCTTACTGGCCTGAAAACGTGAACCCGACCCAAAACGACACCTATTCATGTTCTCCAGAAATGCTGCCTGACCTGCTGATTTACTCCAGCACTGTTTTATTTAAAATAAACTTGCATTTATCTATGTGAGTCTGACAAAGGATCACCACCTAAAACGTCATGTAGCCATGTCCTCTAGAGATGTTGCCTGACCCACTGAGTTACTCCAGAAATGTGTGTGTTTTTTTGTAAATCAGCTTCTGATGTTCCTTGTTTCTTTGAGTATGTTATTTCGACTGCACTCCCCTCATTGGCAATTAAAACAATTTGGTCAAATGCCATCTTCCATGAATAAAGACATGCTGATTAACCCTGATCAGGCCAGGTGACATCCCAGACAGGGAAGCAGAGTCAATGCATCATGAAAGGTCATTTGCTTGAGACAGATCCCCTAAACCTCTCCTGACTCTGGGCACCTGCTGAATTTGCTGCTTTTGCACCACCATTGGCTCATTCTGACACAATCTGGAAAGGTTGGTTATCTAAAATCGTGTAAATAAGTATTGCCGCTAAGGATTGAGGTATGCTTAAGTGGAAGATGTTGCTCCTTGAGCTTACACTTGTCCAAGTTGATCAATCTTTGCAAATGTTGTCCTGCTTTTGTATTACATCTCAGTGAATCACTGAAGCAACCTTGATTGTTTTTAATGGAAAACCTTGATCGACAAATTGCAGTGTGAAAATTGAATTTTCACTGCCAATATCAGATGGTTCATGCACAAAGTAATAACTATCAAGCAAAATAACTATCTCTGTTCTGTCAATCTCTGGTTATATTAACAAATCTTTGCCTTTTGTGATCCATTGTTGTCCAGTGTAGTCTAAACAACTACAATTAATTCCAACCTCTGGTCATCATAGCATTGTATGAAGTGCATTTGTCCAAAAACACGCAATAAGTCTGAAGACTAATATGTCGTGTCAATTTGTATCTCTAATGATTTTTCCTCAATCATGACACTGGCATTGTTGTCCTATTCTCTCACATTAATGGTATACAATTTTGGCTGCGGTGGTTGTAATAATGTGAAATGTTCCATTTTAAAACTTCTTAAAAAAATTCATGCTCTTTGTGCTGATATTTCATAGATTACTTTTTAATGAGTTCCTTCTGTTTATTTTGCAAACTATTTCTACATGTACTTCATTCTAGTGTGAGCAGTACTTAGGCTTTAAAGGACCAGTTGATTGGGTAATGACAAATCAGTCCATTTGGAACAGTGGCCCAGATCATGTAAAATCATATGATGTTGAGCTTTTTTTCCCATCGTCTCCACTTTTCTTTTCACATCGAAACTACCTAAAACTGTAAGATGTAGCCAGCGGCCCTTGCCTTAGCCCTACCTCAAGTTCAAGTTTACATTTATTGTCACATGCACCAATTGGTACAGTGAGATTTGAGTTACCATACAGCCATACAAATAAAAAGAACACGACACACGATAGAATTTAACATAAACATCCCCACACAGCGGAATCAACGTTTCCCACTGTGAGGGAAGGCAATAAAGTTCAGTCATCTTCCTCCTTGTTCACCCGTGGTCGGGTCCTTTTGGGCCCTCTGCAGTCACCGCTATGGCTGCCCGATGTTCAGGCCCTCTCGCCGGGATGATCAGAATTCCGACGTCGGAACGGACGAACATTCTCAGCAGCTTGGAGTTTCCGAATCAGCCGCTTCCTATCGGAGACCACGGATCCCGAAGTCCACAGGCCGAGCTGGGCAGAGATTCAACTCTGGCGACCCTCGACAAAGGGATCCCGGGACTCTGCAATGTTAAAGTCAGTGCCACCCGCGGCTACAACCTCCGCAACCACAGCTCCACGATGTTAAGCAGCAGGCCCAACACTCCGGCGCTTCAACACGGCGATCACCAGTCAGGCATCACCCGCTCTGCAATGGTAAATCAGTGCTGCGCCGCCGCTGAAGCTCTGGTTGGTCTCCGGCAGGAATGGCCGCGCCCACCCAGACGGTAGGCCGCGAAGGGGGGGGGGGGGCGAAGACGCGACTTGGAGAATAGACACATCCTTGACCAGGAAGTGACTGAGAAACGGTTTCCCCCTTAATCTCCCCACATAAAAAGACTAAGAAACCTCCAAAAACATACATTTAAACAGACTAAAAATAACAAAAAGGCGGAAAAACAGGCAGACTGTCGGCAGAGGCTTCCATCGTACAGGGCCCCTGGTGGTCAAGATTCTGCCTAACATTTTGTTAACTACATGAAACAGTCCATGTTCCAAACCTTCTCTGGTAACACTTCCCATCTCTGTCTCCATTACATTGATGACTGCATCAGTGCTGCTTCCTGCATTGGTGCAGAATACAATTTATCACCTTCACTACAAACTTCCACCACACGTTCAATTCCACTTGGTCTATTTCTAACACATCTCTCCCTCTACTAGATCCCTTTATCTCCATCTCAAGAGACAAACTATTCCCTGACAATTACTATAAACACACTGACTCTCACAGCTATACATCTTCCCATCCTGACACTCGTAGGGACACCATTCCTTTCTCCTAGTTTTGCAGCATTAGATGTGGCCAGGACATCTGAAATATCCTCCTTTCTCAAGAATTGTGGCTTTCCTTCTACTATGGTTCAATAGCATTTCGTCTGTTTCTTGGACTTCTGCTCTCACTCCTCATTTCAAACAAACCAGAGATAATGTTTCCATGGTCCTCCCCTTTCACAGTGTCAGCGATTGCTCCAGCACATTGTCCTTCATCAGTCCAAATAGCTGCGATGAGATCCCATTAGCAACCACACCCCTACCCATTTCCACCTTCTGCACTGACCATTCCCTCTGTGACTCCATGGCCCACTCATCCCTCTCCACCCACCCCTCCCTGACCCCTGAAACGTTCCTCAGCAACTGCAGAAGATGCAACACCTGTCATGTGTCAAAGAGCTGTATCGCACAGGAACATGCCATTTGGCCCTCCTTGTCTAAGTTGGCATACTGGCCTAGTCCCATTTGCCTGTATTTGGCCGTTAGTCCTCTAAACCCTTCCTAACCATATATCTGTCCAAATGTTCTTTAAAAGTTGTAACTGAATCCGCACCTCCTCTTTACACTTTATCTTTATACCTCCTCCTTTACTACCATCCAGGGAAGCAAACAGTCTTTTCAGGTGAGGGGAAATATTCATGTACACCTCCTCCCAGCTCACCTACTGCATCTGGTGATCATGATGCGGCTTCAATCACATTGGCAACAGCGAGTCTTCTGCCTCCCAGTTGATGCCATTTCAATTCCCATTCCATTCTCACACACACCTGTCCATCCTCAGCCTTCCCAAAGGCCAGGTGAGGCCCAACAAAACCTACAGCAACAACACTGCATATTCCACCTGGCTATTCTATAACCCAATGGTATAAACATTTAATATTCCCTGACACCCAGTGTATTCCCCTACCTTCTGTCACCTTCTGATTTCCCTCCAATTCTCCCATTCTTATCTCCTTTCCCAGACTCCCCTCCATTCCCTATCACCCCTTTTCATTCCCCTCCCTCTCCTGGTTCCATTCACCCACATCCCACACATTTCATCTTCCTCCTGATTTCATTTTACATTTACCTCTCCTCTCATAGTTCCAATTATCATCTTCCTTATTTATCAGATTACAATATTGATGTTCTTCATGTACCTGTTTTCACCCACCTAGCAAACTCCACATTCATTCATCACATGCCCAACCTGGCTCTTTCTGCTCTTCTATTTGTCTGCCTCATCTATCAAGAATATGTCTCTATTTCCCAACTCTAACACCCCACCCTCAATCTGACTCAACCTGCTTCTCATCCGTTAACACTTTTCCATCCACAGTCACCCATTGCCCCCTAACTTACCTCTCCCCCTCTCCTCTTTATCTTCCCTCTCCATTCCAAGTCCTGACGCTGGGTTTCAACCCAAAACCTCAATAATTCCTGGCTTCCCACAAATGCTGTTTGACCGGCTGAGTTGCTCCAACAGATTGTTGCTCCATATCCCAGCATCGGCAGACTCTTTTGTCTCCGTGTTCATATGATACTGTCCTTATTTCATGACAAAAAATTTGGGTAATGCTCTTTAATTCTGTGCATTGTGGTTGGTGCAGAATGGAATTCCCTGCACAAAAGTTCAGAATGTGGCCATGCCAATACCCCACTGAAGTGAAGTACAATCTCACTACTTCTGTATTCCATTGCCCATACAATTACAATATAACATTCTGTTAGCTCTCCTAATTACTTGATCAACTTGTATTGCAGTCTTTTGTGAATCATGTGCAAGGGCACAAAGGTTCATCTGCATCCTAGAGCTGCAATTTATCATCGTTTAGAAATAATGATTTTTTTGTTCCTTTTATGCCAAAATTGTCTAGTTCACGTTTTCCCACGTTACTCTCCATTAGTTAGATGCCCACTTACATATCTTGCCATGTGGCCTTTTATATAACAAGGTACAACTTTTACAAGTTACTAACTTTGGCGAAGTGCACATAACTATAGTTGGGGGAAAAAACCTTCAGGGTCCATTGCTGACATTTTTTTGGTAACTTTTACTAGCATGCATGGGGTTTACAGACAGACCACGAGGTAAGAATTATGTTGATTTTTCTTCCAATTTTTTTTCTGCTCTCTTCTCACTTTACTAATTTTTATTACCAATTGTAATGTGTCTTAAGAGGAACCTTGGAAAATGTTGGTATCCTGGTAACAGGTGTGTTTATCATAGCTCTGAGAGCAATGAATTCTTACCATTTAAATACACGTGATAATGTCGCCATCACCTCTAACTATATGACTCACTTACAATGTAAAAAAACATCATAAAAGATATTGAGGGCAGTTTTATAGCAATTTGCACATCTTTGTCGGAATCCACAAGGAACTGCAGATCCTGGAATATTGAGCAAAACACAGAGTGCTGAAGTAATTCAACGGGTCAGGGAGCATCTGTAGAGGAAATAGATAGGTGACGTTTCGGTTCAGGAACCTTCTGTCTGAAGATTAGTCACAACCCAAAATGTCACCTTTCCATTCCCTCCATAGATGCCATGTAACCAACTGAGTTACTTCAGCATCTTGTGCTTTGCTCATCATTGTGTAAATATGGTTTGGGGATGAAGGATTAACCATGATCTATTGAACAACAGAACAAACTGGAAGAACAAAATGCCTATTTCTGCTCATATTTGCCCTGTTTCCATGTCTCTGTGCCTTTCATTGTCATTATCCTTCCTAAATTCATCACCAATGTGTTTTGCATTCCAACACAGGAAGTCATAAGAAATTTAGATCTTTGCCTGGCCACTGTTCAATGTTACTGACGTGTAAATCTAAAACTTAGCTCTCTCTTCTATTTTTATAATTTGAAGTAATAAAAGTTAAAAAATTGTGATAAATTTCAGATTTTATTTGTTCAGACAAAAAACTGCTCATTATTGCTGCCCTCAGTGGCAGTGTTCAACATTATGGCCTTTGTGAACATCATTCTTGTATAAATTGGATAATGAAAAACAGATATTCGTTCATGCCAGGAAAATTCAATACCTAAAAGGCTGACTTCAAGGCATTTGGGTAGAGAAATCTTGTTTCAATTTTTAGTCTATGCCAATCAGATATATTTAGAAATTTTATTCTTAATCTATGTCTGAACTTACCAAAAGTGGTATTCGTAATGGTCTTCCTTGTGTGCGATGACTGGCTATTGTCTTACCACGCTACATCTGAATGTTATTCAAACAGATGTTGTCTCTACAGAGGCAAAACAAAGCTGAAAGTGGAAAATTACTTTAAAATGGAAATGAAGTGTGGAGATTTGAAGTATAAATAGATTCCAATGGTCAGTATGATAGCTTTCAATCTACTGTCTTATACTTGGATATTAGCCACACAGAAATATAATTAATACTTTACATGTAATGGGATATTTTTCTACTGAAATTATATGATGTAATTGTTTACTGCCTAGACTTTCATGGGTATAACCCACACAGAAATAGAATAAAGTGGCACACAGTTACAGATATGGTTTCACATTTAGAACTTCATTAGTGACGAGGCTCATTGGGACTTATGAATGAAGGTCAAATGCAGAACAACTTTCTGCAAATTTATGCATTCTACAATGTAATGTTTTTGCAGTTGCCAAATTAATGCTGCCTGAGTGGTAACTTTCTAAAACTGTCCCATTTTCAGAATCGACAGTTCCCAGTATTTGAGATATCTCAAATAACTGTTCAAGTTCAAGTTTATTATCATATGCGCAAGTACAGTGAGGCACAAGTGCAATGGAAAATCTCGCTTGCAGCGTCATCACAATAGACAATAGGTGCAGGAGTAGGCCATTCGACCCTTCGATCCAGCACCTGACTCAGCATATGACTCAGAAACAAAAGCCCACAAAAAAACAGATTATACATAACTTGTACATAAATTACAGCTAAAAAAACTCTTAAAGAAATAAAACTGTGCAAGGGTGAACAGATTATTGACCTTTTCCTGAGCTTCATTCAAATCCTAAGAGCTGGGGTAAAAAGACAGCCATGGCAGTTTTACACAGTTGTTTGCGTTCTAGAGTTTCAAGGAGAGATCTGCCCTTCATGCCTCTACAATCAAAAATTACATGTTTCCAATTCATTTCCAGAAATATTGCATTGAGACAGAAGTTTTGTTTTCTGATCTTAATAGGCAGACAGTATGTGAGCTGTAAAAGAGCTGAAAATGCACAGAGAATGCTATTCTGACATGACCAAGATAAGGCAAGGGTGTGTAGAAAGGAATTGCAGATACTGGTATATACCAAAGATGGACACAAAGTACTGGAGTAACTCAGAGAATCAGGCAGCATCTCTGGAGAAAGAGGATGTGTGATGTCTCAGCGTGCCAGGCAGCTTCTCTGGAGAAAATGTATGGGTGAAGATGGGTCAGGAACAAGATGGAGGCATGGGACAGTTACTGGAAGGTGGGATCAAGTAGATCCATGGAGCAGTTTTGGCAACTGAGGAGCATACTTAAGAAGGAAATCAGAAGATCAATAAGGGGCAGGAGTAGCTGTGGCAGATAATATTATGGGAAATCCAAAGAGATCATTAAGTACATCAAGGAAATGAGGGTTACTAGAGAGAGTATAGGGCCCCTTAAAAATCAAAGTGGACATCTCTGGGTGGAGCTGAGGGAGTTGAGCAAGCTCCGTAATGAGTTACTATGGAGTTACACATACCCCTAAACAATGGTGTTCCAAATATTCTGTGTTTACTATAGGGAAATATGTGAAGACTGGGGAACTTGATGCAGTTAATGGAAGTGTCTTGAGGACAGTCAGTATTACAGTCGAGGAGGTGCATAATGTCTTAAGGCGTATGAAGATGGATAAATCTCCCGGCTCGGATCAGATATATCTGAGGACACTGTGGGAAGCTAGAGAAGTGATTGTAAGCACCCTTGCTGAGAAATACATATCATTATTATGAACGGGTGAGATGCCAAAAGACTGGACGGCAGTTAATGGTCTGCCTCTATTTAAGAAAGGCTGCAAGGAAAAGCCTTGGAACTATAGACCAGTAAGCTGAACAACTGTGGTAGGCAAGTTACTGGAGAATATTCTGAGGGGTAAAATATATATATACTTGGATAGACAGGGGCTCCAGGGAGTGTTGTAAAGCAGAGGGATCTAGGGAGTGCAGGTACACAGTTCCTTGAAAATGACATGACATAATGTGGGCAAGAAAGCTTTTGGCACATTGGCCTTCATCAGTCAGAGTACTGATTATAGAAATTGGGAGATTATGTTACAGTTATACAAGGCATTGGTGAGGCCACATTTGGTGCATTGACTGGTGTATTGGTGTATTGGTCTGAAGAAGGGTCTCGACTCAAAACAGCACCCATTCCTTCTATCCAGAGATGCTTCCTGTCCCGCTGAGTTACTCCAGCATTTAATGTCTATGTTCAGTTTAAACCAGCATCTGCAGTTCCTTCCTACACATTTGGTGTATTGTGTTCCATTTTGGTCACCCTGCTACAAGAAAGATGTTGTTAAGTTGGAAAAGGTACAGAGAAGATTTACGAGGATGTTCCCAGGACTCAAGGGCCTGAGCTATATGGAGAGGTTGAGCAGGTTAGGACTTTATTCCTTGGAGTGCGGAGGATGAGGAGGAACCTTATAGAGGTGTATAAGATCATGAGGGGAAAAGATAGGGTAAATACACAGTCTTTTACCCAGAGTAGGGGAATCAAGAACCAGAGGACATAGATTTAAGGTGAGAGTGAAAAGATTTAAAAGAAATGTAAGGAACAATTTTTTGATACAGATGGTGATGGGTGTATGGAACAAGCTGCCAGAGGAGGTTGTTGAGGCAGGCACTATCACAACGTTTAAAATACATTTGGGCAGGTACATGGATAAGATAGGCTGAGAAGGAGATGAGCCAAATGCAGGTAGGTGGGACTAGTGTAGATGGGGCTTGTTGGTCGGCGTGGGGAAGAGGGCCCGAAGGGCAGTTTCCATGCTGTATGACTCTACGGGTCTATGAAAATCAAGACGTCCATTTCTGTCCATGACTAACCCTGAGGCAGCTCACATTTTGTAACTTGTCTAATCTATTGTGACCACTTCATCACATATTTTATCACCTCTTTATAGGCCACATTCCTGTTTTAAATTATTATATCATACAATGCTGGTAACTTTTATTTTATTTTTCAACCCATAAAATGACCCTATTTATTGACTGTAAGGTCACCGAAGGTCATCTTAAAACTTGAAAATTGTCTGCTGTAGCCAATTCAATGTAGAGTGTGAACTTCCCTTCTAACATTTTTTACATAGGCTGCCAGTGGCTTCAGAAGAAGGGTCTCGACTCAAAACGTCACCTATTCCTTTTCTCCAGAGATGCCGTCTGACCTGTTGAATTGCTCCATTTTTGTGTGTCTATCTTTGGTTTAAACCAGTATCTACAGTTCCTTCCTACATGCTTCAATGTTTTTATTTGTTCCATTACTTGGTCTCTCAATTGAATCACACAGCTTGCTATCTCTTGCCACACCCACATCTCCCTGCATTATTTTATTTATGAGGGAGCACGTCTGGTATTTTATCGACAGAAAACTCCTGACACAGTCCCGTTATCTCAAGTTTTCACTTGCAGAGGTACTGAAAATAGTCCGTAACTTAATCATAACTTTATTCATGAAAATAGCTTCCAAAGCCAGATGGCATCCTTACATTTCTTTCCAATAGCCTTCATCTTGCATTCTTGCCCATAAATTGAAAAGAGATAGTCACATTAAACAATCCTATAAAGGAGTGAAAGTGTTAAAGGAGCCATTGCTGTCCTCAGTCCAAAATTGTTCATTGTGTAGATCAAGCTTTACGGTCTTCTTCTTGCGAATGAAACATAAACCAAAGGAATAGTTAGATCTCAAGCCGGGTGTTGAGCAGCCAGGTTGTTCTCTCTGTGTCAATGTCTGCCAGGCACTGAGCTCCAATTGGTGGGTGGTAGAGCGGGCACCCAGAGATGACATGGTTGGCTGTCTGTTGTTCTGCTCCACATTCACAGGCTGGGCTCTGGCGGAGTCCCCATCTCCACATGCCGACATTGAAAGCCCCAACTTGTACTGGAGAAGCATTAAGGGCCTGTCCCACTTTCACCACCTAATTCACGACCTCTGCCGAGTTTGCCCTTGACTCATACTTGCAGCATGGTCGTCACGAGGTCGTAGGAGGTCGTAGGTAGGTCGTAGCAGGTTGTGATGCTACTCGTGGCATCAAGTAGGTCGCGACGTTTATTCTAGCCTGATGAAAAATGTCCACGAGTAAAAAAGGTTGTGAATTAGGTCGTGAAAGTGGGACGGGCCCTTTACGGTGTGTTATTAGAACTCTCTTCAAAGGCAAATGGAAACTTTTGTGGTACATAGATTAACAAACAGTACAGCGCAGGAACAGGCTCTTTGGCCCACAATGTCTAAGCCGACCATGATGCCAAGTTAAACTAATCCCAACTGCTTGGACATGAGCAGTTCCTGTCTGTTCGTGTGCCTGCCAAAATGCCTCTGAAACATGCCTCGTTGTTGTATCTGCTTCCACTAGCCCTCCTGGCAGCAAATCCCAGGCACCTACTACTCTCTGGGTAAAAATAATGCATCGTAAATCTCCTT
Source organism: Amblyraja radiata (assembly GCF_010909765.2). Classification (NCBI taxonomy): domain Eukaryota; kingdom Metazoa; phylum Chordata; class Chondrichthyes; order Rajiformes; family Rajidae; genus Amblyraja; species Amblyraja radiata. The sequence continues at coordinate 50,707,016 of NC_045960.1, read as the reverse complement.
TAAACTTTCCCTCCTCTCACAGTCAAGGTATGCTCTTAAGCATTTGATGTTTTCATTCTGCGATAAAGACTGACTATTAATCCTATTTACGTCTCTAATCATTTTATAAATTCAAATGAGTTCGCCCCTCAGACTTCAACGCTCCAACAAAAGTAATACACGTTTGCCAGCTACTCCTTATAGCTAACATCCTCTAATCTTGGCAACATCCTGTTAACCATCTTTTGCACTTTCTCCAAAGTCTCCATACCTTTCCTGTAATGTGGTCACCAAGAATGCATGCAATACTCCAAATGTGGCTGCACCAAACTTTTATACAGCTTGAACATGACTTCTTCTGCTCAATGTTCCTACCGAAGAATGCTGCAAGCATGCTGTATGTCTTCTTTACCACTCGACCTACTTGCATTGCCACTTTCAGGGAACTATGAACTTGCACTACAAGGTCCCTCTGTACATCAGTGCTTCCAAGACTCCTGCCATTACCCCTTTCATTTAACTTACATGGCACAATACCTCACAATTGCCTGGATTAAACTCCATTGCCATTTCTCTGCTCATATCTCAAATTAATCTATACCCTATGCTATCCCCTTTGACAATCTTCTTCACTAACCACAGCTGCACCAACATTTGTTTTGTTTGGAAACCTGCTAATCTAGTCTCTGCACTGATCCTTGCAGAACTCCACTGGTTATAGATCTCCAGAAGTCCAACTCTTTTATGGCCAAGCCATTCGAATCCAATCTACCAAGTTACTATGGATCTCGGGTATCTTCATCTCCTGGATCAGCCTACCATAAGGGACCTTGTGAAATGTTTTACTAGTGAGGGACCTTCTGATCCCTACGTGGTAGATGGAGACAAGGCTTTGGGGGATTAGGAGGTAAATCAAACATCACATCATATCAAGCCTCTGACCTGCTTTTATAACCGTATTATTCATATGACTAGTCCAATTAGGCATCAGGTAAATTATAACTCACTTCCCACCACACACACCAATCCCTCCCCTACTGCAAGTTAGTTGATGTTAGAAATGCCTTTTAATGGATGCATTTTATTGCATTAGAATGTGTGACCTGGGTTGCTGGTGAAAGCATATGCATTAGTAGCATAAAGAGACTTTTACATAGACATATGACTATGTATGGAATGGAGGGATATGATACATGTGTGTGCAGAAGAGATCAGTTTAATCTGGCATCATGTTCAGGACAGATATTGTGAGCCAGAGGGCCTGTGCAGCACTGTGCTAGCTTCTAGAAATATCCTATAGAAGTTGTCATTGTTTGACATTTGTGGGGTATAGATGTTACTTTCTACTAAGCAGCCTAATCCTCCACGTTGACTAGTCTGTGGAATTATAAATAGAATTGAGTATTGAGTGCAAACATCCCCACTTTAGACCATACATGTATGAGAGATAATTGTTAAAACACCGGGAGATTGTTACCTTTAGGTCATCACACTGAAGAAATTCTGTGACAATTCTGTGACAGAGAAAAATAGGAGCAGGAGCAGGCCATTCGGCCCTTCGAGCCACCTCTGCCATTCAATATGATCATGGCTGATCATCTAAAATCAGTACCCCGTTCCTGCTTTTTCCCCATATCCCTTGATTCCTTTATCTCTAAGAGCTTCTGTAAACTCTCTCTTGAAAACATCCAATGAATTGGCCTCCAGTGAACACAAGCCCAGTCGATCCATTCTTTCATCATATGTCAGTCCCGCCATCCTGGGAATTAACCTGGTGAACCTACGCTGCACTCCCTCAATGGCAATAATGTCCTTCCTCAAATTAGGAGACCAATGTGCACACAATACTCCAGGTGCAGTCTCAACAGGGCCTTGTACAACTGCAGTAGGACCTCCTTGCTCCTAAACTAAAATCCTCTTGCAATGAAGGCCAACATGCCATTAGCTTTCTTCACTGCCTGCTGCACCTGCATGCTTATTTTCAGTGACTGTTGTACAAGCACACCCAGGTCTGTTGCACCTCCCCTTTTTCTAATCTGATACCATGGATGAGATGATCAGCTTTTGACAACAATGTCTACATTCATTTGTGTCCACAAAACTTCTCATTTTCAATATTATCAGAGGTCCTGAAGGCTGACGGAGTGTTGTGAAGTCAGCTACAATCCTAAACATTTATCACCATTCATTCATCACTTGCTTTAAATCCTGAACCCCCAGTCCAATAACATTAAAAAAGTACCTCACGAAAGGCTTGTAGCTGCTTAAAAAGGGACCTCATCACCACCTATGCAATAAGAACTATGCGTGATGAAGAAATACTTATGTCAGCAATCTTTACTTTCAACTACTGAAAGAAGCAAAGGATTTTTTTTTTCTCCCAAAAAATATTATACCTGGGATTTTCAGGATGGATATTATGAAATAAAATTCTCTTTGGAATTGAAACAGTTAAATTACTAGTAATTCTCACAGTCAAGTGCAATAGGAAGTTAGGCGTTACCAAAATGTATGGTTCAGTACATATTCAAAGAGGATTCCTCAAGGGTGATAAACTGCAAATTTTGCTAAATGAATTCTTGTGAGAAAAGCTTTGTGCTGACTTTAAGCCTCAGATGTGACTCAAGTCTTTGAAATCTTTCCAAGAATGCACCATTAGCCATTATGCTGGACCACCTCTGG